>NC_089802.1:26295931-26303431 GCF_029633855.1 Hoplias malabaricus | reverse complement strand
CACAGTAGTGTTCTCCCCGTCTAAACAGCCCTGTTCAGAACGCCTGCCTTCAGGACCTGTTTTTTTAAATGATAATGAGCCGCTTGCTGTTCACCCCGACCCCGAGCGCACAGCAGTGAGGAGCGAGGAGCAGAAGCTCTGGTTTTTAGTCGTTTTGGCTCTGTTCTCTTTCTTCTTCGTTTTTACTCAGTGCTCCAATTTCTCCGTACTCGTCGTGTCTGTTTTGCTGCATTTAACCTCGTCTTTGTGCTCTCACATAAACGCGGGTCCAGCGCTGTGATTGGACAGACTCAGACGAGGGGGTGGGGCCTAAAGTCTCTGCACTTGAAGTCAGAAGCGGAGCAGAATCAGAGCGGCTCATTTTATCCTGTGTTTTCAGACTCAGGCAGCGCACAGAAAACTGACTGGGGTCTTGTTTCACAGTGTGTGGGTTGGTGGGGTCCAGATTCACACTTTTTGAACATGCACAGGTGAATTCTTAACAGAATGTATTCACCTAGAGGGAGGAGTCTTTACACCATGATTTGTTCAGCTCTTTTAAATTACTCTTTGTTTGTTTTTGCTGGTTGCTAATTTGTAAATAATAATAACAATATTAATAATAATAATAAAATGTGCATAATGCTTGTGCTCATTATCTCCAAACAAACGTTGTGATGTGTGAAGTTAATCTGATCTGTCTGCACAGTTGGCGCCCCCTGCTGCTGATTGTGTATGTGGACACCAGTGGGAGCTCCTCTGAGCTCGGGTTCGAGTGCAGTGTCAGAAGGGAATTTCAGACAGCAGACGTGTCTCGGTCAAGGCCAGGAACGACAAAAAAACCAGCCACACTCAACACAGCTGTCCAGGTTTAAGAGGTTTTATTATCAACATTAGCCCTGCCCCCTTTCCCTCAGAAACTACTGCACATGCTCAAATCGTGTTAAACCAAACAGTACAAAACCCCGCCACCCACCCCACCCCCAGCGACAAGGCGGTCTCAGGGTCAGCCCCAAGTGGAAGACTTATCAGATTAAAGGACCATTTCACTCAAAAACTACACCTAAACGTCTGAGAGGAGCTGCTCTTTCATTTTTTTGGTATTAAATATTCAACTATGTCATTAAAAATGCCCCGCCCACAATCTTTTGCTCATGCTGATATTAACATGTAAGGATAAGAGGTGCTGTTTCAGAAAAGGGTTGGTACTACACACTGAAACACTGCTGTGAGGATTTGATGGTGTTCCGCCTCTGACTGATCCTAACACTAGGCAGTATTATTACCTTTAAATTTCAGCTTCAAAATCATCGTAATGCTCCACTGAACTGTACCACAGAGAACAGAGCCTCTGTCGTTGCTACTCTGTGGTCAGCGCTGCAGAAACTGCACTATGTAACTTTTAAAGTAGGGTAGGAAACCAGATGCCAAAATTCCTCTCGTCAAAACACCCCCCATCACCGTGGTAATTGTGGGAGACATGTTTTTATAAGAGACATTGTTTTTTATTTTCTGACGACAACAAAATGAACATTTAAATTTTTGAGTGAAGTAGCCCTTTAAACACAAAGATATGCCACAGATTTGTTTATTTCAACATCGTTAAATAAACAACACGGAATCAATCTCAAATGCAGACTAAGGCTAAACACCTACTCTGTCTGTTTTTCGCCGTCAGCATCCAGCTGTTTACCAGCTGTTGCACAATGTAAAAATAAACACTAAAATCAAAACGTAAAGATCCCCGCAGCTGTTATTTTACAGGTTATTTACACATGTTAGAATGGGTTACTCTGTTAACAAAAGGTCGAAGTCAGGGTTATTCAGACTCTGATACTGAACTGGCTCAGAGTGCAATTCATCCAAGAAAAACGATAAACAATAAACAATAACAAAGTGAAAACGGTGCTGTTACTGTCCTCTGCAGTGGGTTTGAGGGAAGACCTGGGAAGAGGGGGTTAGTCAACTGCATATGTTCAGTGTGTGCTCAGAAATGTGCTCTCTCTCTCACACACACACATACACACACGTTTCCTCAGGTAAAACACCTTTAACAGACAGAGTTCCTGTGAGAACTCAGGAGAAAGAAAAAATTTAGAGGGAAAAGTCTGTGCCTCTTTTTTCAAAAACTGTGATCTACAGTTTATATTTAAGGCCTTTGGCAGACGCTAATCCATTCATCCGTTCATCTTCTGTAGTGTGTCCTGGTCACGGTAACCAGGGGTCCGGGGCCCACCCTGCTATTGTCCAGAGAAACATCACATTTTAATCCTGTTAGGGTCTTGTCCGAAGACTAGTGATGTTCCTACCCGAGCTGAGACTCGAACCCCAGCCTGCAGCACAGAGGACAGAGCGTCACACTGCAGTCACCATACACTGAGCTTTACATCCCACGGCTCACACGTCCTTTCACTGCCTTCTTTATTCCTTCCTACTTTCTGGATGGAGTTCCATCGCTCAGAACATGGTTCCACTGTTCCAAACTTTGGGACATGTATTGTATCATATATCACAGAGTCAACTTTACATCTCTGCTCCCGGGAATCAGCTGCTGTTATAAAATAAAACTGTAACTTATCTGAAATCTCCCAAAAAAAAAACAAAAAAAAAAACAAAACATATTTACTATCAATAAAAACAGGGCCTAAAAGGTTAAATCAAAATAAAACTGAGGAGAATCTCATTAGGACTTAACAGCAGCAGCAGCTCTCTCTCTTTCTCACACACACTCACACAGTGTTTGTTATATAGGGTTGTGTGCAGAAGTCTGAGCACCGCTCACAGCTCGCTCCCTGCTGGTTTCCTGAGTGTAAATAAGTCATATAAAGTATTTACTGTTCACATGACACCTGATTATTTTCGGAATAAAACTGGAAAAGTCACTGGGGCGCTCAAACATCTGCACACACCGTTGGTGTGCTCTGCTGCTAAGTCTGCCGCTTTACTGTAAACCCAGACTGCTTCACTGAAGACATCTTAAGTCCGGTCTCTATCTGGATTCATTTTCTGTGGGAGACGGTTGTGATCACAAGATTAATCCTGGCTGCAGATATTAGTCCCTTGTTTTAAAGGTTCTCCTTTCTAAACTCGTAAAGGGTGATGTATAAGCACCTCACAGTGTTTTTACTTCACGATCACTTCCCGAACCCGCATCTTTATTACATTAAAGTTAGGGCTTGACGATATGACTAAAATATATTTCTTCATTTCAGTCGATACGATATAATTCCGATATCGATATAAACACAGTACAAAATCCACTGAAAAATTGCCACAAACAAGAAACACAACATCACCCTCAAACACAAACCTCTCAGCTTCGTCAATGTTAATATTTTTAAACTAAATTTTAAATTGAGTGCCCTCTAATGACCGTCAGCCAGTGACACTAAATAATGTGTACTGAAATATTGAAAATGTGTTTAAAAATTATATTGTTATTGAAGCATTTTATATTGCGATAAATATTGATATCGAGTTATTGTCCAGCCCTAACCCACTTCTATACCCTGTACCTTATTTACCATTATTTCTGTACGTCTTTTCTTGTGCACTGTGTACTGTGCTGTGACACTGCAATTTCCTTCAGGATCAATAAAGATTTCTCTTATCTAATGACTCCCTCTACCTGCTCCTGTGTATGAACACCGGAGCTCAATGTTTCACTGCTAGCAGCTGGTGAACACATTACGGATGAATACATGTGTATGTAGTAGCTGCTTTAGTCTCCACAACTGCCTCTTCATGAACAGTAAAAGTGAGGGAAACATGACGAGGGAGTGTGTGTGTGTGTGTGTGTGTGTGTGTGTGTGTGTGTGTGTGTGTGTTAATAGAAATGGGAGTGGGCTGGAAATAATTTAAATGGATTTTATCAAATGATTCAAGCCACTGTTATAAAACCTGAGGTTCCTATATATCACGCAATACGAGTTTAGAAAGAGAACAAGGAGGATTCCCTTGTGGCTGATCTCTGTGGCTTTAAATTTGTAATTAAACAAACAAAGACACCTGGAAACAGCTGAATAATCTCATTATTATTCTCCTCACAACAATCTCACAATCAGAAACGTTCGACATATTCACTGGATTTAAGATGAATTCACGGAGGAAGAGAGCTTTCTTCAGAGTGATGATGATGACAATGATAATGAAGGTCTAGGCTCTGAAATCCTCCCCGAAGTGTCTCCTCTGATCCTCTGTCATCGAGAGGTAGGTGGCTCTCATACTCGGAGAATACTACGGGAAACAACAGAGACACACTCAAACAGCTTCTGTAGCTTTCTGCTTTAAGTGAAAACTAACTGAACACACTTTAGACACAGAACACGGCTCGTCTGTTCCTAGGGTGTGTGTGTGGGGGGTGCGTGTGAGGGTGAGACTTCAGCGTTACAGTGCAGCACTGACGTGGGTCTAAAGGGGAGGAGATAGACTGGGTTTAAATCACAGAAAAACACAGAGATGCAGGAAAAGAGGGATTTATTTAAACAGAGGAATGAGAAAAGAAAAAAGGAAAAATGTAACAAAAAATTCAGGGGAGAGAGAGAGAGAGAGAGAGAGAGAGAGAGAGAGAGCGTGCGAGAGAGAGAGAAGTAACTTACGTAGTTTATATACGGCTGAGAGAATAGCTCCAAACACAGATTTGATTTTGAGTAAAAGAAAAAACAAAATCAGAAAAATAGAAACAGAAAAGAAAGAAAGAGAAAGAAACAAAGACTTTTAGCTGAAAAAAGTGGTAAGAGATGAACTTTGTGAAGCTTTGAGTCTATATTTGCTGTTTGCGGTTTTTATTCATTTATTTGTTTATTCTTTGTTTGTAAAACATCAAATGTAAATTATATTACTTTTGATCCATATTAGAAACATTATAACAACAACGATATAACGATTGTTCATTTTTAGTGGAGTGTGATGATGCTTTATTACTGTTTTTGAAAAATATGATTATTAGATAATTATCAGCAGGTATTTAGTAGTTTTATATAATTTTACAATTCTACATTAGAATTTCACAGACGTAACATAAATACTGAAAAATGTGTGTGTGTGTGTTTGTGTGTGCGTGTGTGTGTGTTCAGAAGTCAACATACCGAAGGAGGAGGTGACCCTCGTCCGATCAGAGGAACGTTCTCATATCTCGGATTACCACCAAACAGAGCAGTCTGATTCCTGAGAGAGAGAGAGAGGGGGGTGGGGGGTACAGAGAGAAAGAGAGAGAGAGAGAGTTGAATGTGTGCTTGTTCTCTCTGTCTCTCGGCGCCTGACTCTGATTAATCCGTGTGAGAGAACATACACTGTAGTCTTCATCATGTCCTTAAAGGTGTCCTGGTGTGAGACTGATAAACCTATATAGAGTGTCTCAAACTAGGATCTCCTTATACGGTCGTCCAACTCAGACCAGGATCTACTTATACAGTCGTCCGGCTCAGACCAGGATCTCTTTATACGGTCGTCCGGCTCAGACCAGGATCTCCTTATACGGTCGTCCGGCTCTGACCAGGATCTCCTTATACGGTCGTCCGGCTCTGACCAGGATCTCCTTATACGGTCGTCCGGTTCTGACTAGGATCTCCTTATACGGTCGTCCGGCTCTGACCAGGATCTCCTTATACGGTCGTCCGGTTCTGACCAGGATCTCCTTATACGGTTGTCCGGCTCTGACCAGGATCTCCTTATACGGTCGTCCGGCTCTGACCAGGATCTCCTTATACGGTCGTCTGGTTCTGACCAGGATCTCCTTATACGGTCGTCCGGCTCAGACCAGGATCTCCTTATACGGTCTTCCGGCTCTGACCAGGATCTCCTTATACGGTCTTCCGGCTCTGACCAGGATCTCCTTATACGGTTGTCCAGCTCAGACCAGGATCTCCTTATACAGTCATTCGGCTCAGACCGGGATCTCTTTATACGGTCGTCCGGCTCAGACCGGGATATCTTTATACGGTCGTCCGGCTCAGACCGGGATCTTTTTATACAGTCATCCAGCTCAGACTAGACCATGTGTGTGTGTGCGCGCTCACATGTACTCCGCAGCAGGAATGTTAGAGACTGGGGGGCCTGTGGTGGGAGGCTGGAGGCTGCTCTCACTCCCCATGCTACTGCTGTAACTGCAGAAACTGTGGACATTCCCCTGAGGAACCTGCTGAGAACCCAGACGTCTAGAACCTGCATTAAAGGGGTCCTCTTCTTCAATATCATCATAATCCCTCTCTCTAGTGAGAGAGAGAGAGAGAGAGAGAGAGAGAGTTAGACAGTTAGAGAGAGCGGCTGTAATATTCTCTTGTACTCTAAAGCATTTCTGTCTCTAAATATTACTATAAATATAAATACAAATATAAACATGTACCTGTTGGCGATGTGTCTCCAGGCTCGAGGAATAGCACAAAGCATCGTACAAAAGGAACCAGCCGCCAGCAAAGAGAATAAACACAGATAGAGCAGTCCCTCTACTCCATCATAACACACTCCCATCAGAGCATCCAGATAGTCCTACACACCCCAACACACACACACACACACACACACACACACACACACACACAAATAGCAAGTGAGGACAGTAGATGGTGGGGGACAGTGGACAGTGGAGGTGAATGGAAGCAGACGTCCAGTAGATGGTGGGGGACACAGGGCTGGTGTCTGACTGTAGTTTGGAGAAGGAGGGTGGTGTTTAAACTCAGAGGGATGTGCAGGATGCTGTGAGGGACACTGTCCTCCATCATCATCACTCTGTAGAGACTCTGTAGATGGAGGAGGTGCTGCTGGAGGAGGAGAGGGAATAAAACACTGGGAGTGTGTTGGGAGACGTGGAGACGTCTGGTTCCATTCACCGACACTGGAGAGAGATCTGAGTTTCTCTACAATTTCTCCATTGCTGTCTCCACACCTCAGACAGGGATTATACATTTAAATATTAAATAAGTACCTTATTGAGGCCTCTACAGTCCAGGAGAGCGGTCAGCTGGTGTAAACTTCCCTCCGAGCTGTTCAACAGCTGCTGGATCCCCAACAAATCTCTCTGTGAACAACATCAGGACCAACAACGAACACATTCACACAGACACCTGCACTCAACACTGAGCACAAACACTTTTACTGCAGGACATTAGTGAGAAAGCCATCTCCTCTGAGTGTGTGTGTGTGTTTGTGTGTATTATATCATATCATATCATGTGGACTAAAACCTGTTTACACACTCACATTGTGTGGACCTGGCTTTCTTTTGGGGAGCATTTGGGAGTTATATTTAAGGTAGTAGCATTTATGGAGAAGTTAAGAGGAAGTCTCCACAAAATTATTGTAAAGCCCCTTTTACACATGAATTTCGGAGAAACTCCAGAAAAACGGGTCTGGAAACGTCCTGAGGTTGTCTTTTCACACAAACAGCGCACAGCGGGAGGTTTCCTGTGTCAGACGGGTTTTTCTAGAGGGAAATGTTCTGTGTGGTTCAGGCATGTGCAGCTTGTGCAGCATGATACTCTGGGACATTTGCGGCTCTGTTAACACATGCGCTGGTTTTAACCC